>NC_059136.1:64815793-64863293 GCF_020740605.2 Lemur catta
TTCACTCTCTCCTAATATCCACTCTCTTCCTCTCACTTTCCTAAGAAAATAATAAAAATAAAAGAAAGAAAGAAAGAGAGAAAGCAACAACAACCAGGATTTATAATGTCAGAGTAAGTTCACAGTAAAATGCTGTCATAGGTTTTCATTTTAATGCCTTCTATGTATGAAATTGCCTCTTTTTTTTTATTACATTTGAAATTGCCAGTTACCTATGAGCCTATCAATAAGACTGTTCAGAGAGTCTTTATTCAAGGTGCTGGCTTAGGCCATGAGGGAGATTGGTACACAGGATTTCTTCTAACGTTAAATACGTATATTCCTTAGAATAAGGTTGATACAAAGAAAGCAGATTACTTTTGTAGACCACTAGTATGTGCTGCTTTGTGCATGAATCCCAACTGGAATATCTGACCATACCTAGGCCATTTCTTAAATGTCATATGAATCTGATGATTATTAAAAATAACCTCTATGTTCATCTCTACATTTCTTAATATATTTTCATTTGATGTTAGTAGTTGACTAATGATATTTCATAAGATTAGCCTATTTGATCTCTATGAGTCACTAAATACAAAACTGAATGTGTCAGGGAGCCTATTCTGAGATTAACTGGACTGTGTAGTATTTCACTTACCCTCAATCTTCCTTGGGGAAAACAAAAGTTCTTATGGATGGAGCTAGAACCTCACATGCTGTAGAACTTACATTCGAGTATAAAGGGGCCTTGAAAATAATAAATGCCACTCCCATTGTTTTCCCTGAGGAAGTGGAAGACAGATGAGGTAATACACAAAGGTCAGACATCTTACCCCAGGGGCAGTCAAGGCACGTTGTAGTCCAGCCCTGAGAACTGTGCGGTGAGTGGAACCCGTGGCCTACACTTGACATTTTGATGTAGTTGCGTTGCATACTCCGCTCCAGCGTTCAACAGGTGGACTAGGTCGATGGGTCAGGAGTCTTCCAGTCTGTCCTCTCATCCCTGTCGTGCCCTTGCAGGCCAACTTGCCCCTGCTGCAGCGTGAGCTCCTCCACTGCGCAAGACTGGCCAAACAGAACCCCGCCCAGTACCTCGCCCAGCACGAACAGCTGCTTCTGGATGCCAGCACCACCTCACCTGTTGACTCCTCAGAGCTGCTTCTCGATGTGAACGAAAACGGGAAGAGGCGAACTCCAGACAGGTGAGGGGGAGGAGAATCCCGGATGCACCTACGCCTTTTCCTCATACTTACGACACGAAGATGTGTTTCGTGTCACACCTAAACTGCTGGCCTACATCTCCAGCAGGATGGCGATCAGCCAGCATGGCCATCTTGGGATTCTTGCCCTGGCCTGGGGTTTTACAGAGTTTTGAATCTCTCGCCTGTGTCAGTTCAGCTTTTGTGCAGGTTAAACTTTGGTGCTTGTAATATTAAAGCTAATAGGTGAAGATGAATGATTTGTCAAGTGTTACAAATAGTACTAATGATTTTTAGATACACAACAGCATTAAAATTCTCATTTATTATGTAATTAAATCTAATCACTTGTTTTACACTTTAATATTCTGAAATTTGCTGTTCTACATTTTCTTAAAACGTGATGGTTTTGAAAGCTGGTTGGTATGTGTTTCTCAATAAACACAGTACAGTAGCTATATGTTTTCTGTATGAACCAAAAGAAATTTTCTGGGAAGCTAGATGAACTGAGTGAGTGTAAGAGTGTGTAACAGAGCTAATAGGTGGTATTGTTGCTGAAAATTTTATTTATCAGTTACTATTTATTCTGTTAGATAATCTGCTCTTCTGAGAATTCTAAGAAATGTAAAATAAAGCTCCCTCTCCATTAAACCACACAAAGTAGTTGTTGAACAAGGCATACACATGAAACTTCCCATGTACCTTAATTAAGATAATTTTCACGAACACTTCATCCTCGTATGTAATGATTTCCTGATATAGGAATGCAAAATCTGATTAGCAGCATTTTGCATAATATTTGTGAAATATGGAGAATTTAAAAATGAAACTATATTCAAAAACTTATTTATCATATGCTTTACTTTCTTTCCCTACTTATCCATTCTCTTTTTCTGCATTTCATCAGGCATGGGTGTAATAGCCTTTGAGAGGTTAACACTCTGGCACAGTTATATTCCAGATTCATAGGAGCTTATGATCTTTGGAGCTGCTCAGAGACATCTATCTGTGACTGACTTAGCTACCCTTAAATATATTAGCTGCTTTGCAGATCAGAATGTTAGTAAAAGTCAGCCAGTTTACACGCAGTTATTACCTAATCCTCTGTTAAGTAGTTTTTATGCTACAGCCTCTGGAATTTTTCTCTTCTTAACATAGAACCTCTTAATAGTTTAAAATTTCTAAAGCACAGGGTTAAATATTAGTCTACTTTTGACATATTGTTGACCCATCTCCATATATGAGCTGCCAATAGGCGCTACTTTCTTATTTTTGCAAATCGTATTTTCTTGGTCATATTTAAGAACGAATAGAACATTTAGTACTTTTAGCTTTTAGCATTTCCCTTTTAGCTTTTAAAGGGAACTGCTTAATCCAGGTGCATGAGTAGTGTGTCCACATGATGCTGAAAACTAAGGGGCAGCCCAGGGATTTACATGTGCATTCCTGTCTGATCTGAGCCCATTTTCCCTGCAAGAAATAAGTATTACATGAAGGTATTGAGATATTTCAGCTCTATGTTTCCAGGATAACATGACAAAAGAATTAGGGTGAGACTGGGTGAAAAATTGGGAAGAAGAAAATTTATTTGGGGTAATTGGGGTGTGGAAGTGTAACAGGGAATGGTTTAGATAACCAGGAAAAATGTAAAGATAATCCTATAGGCAAAATTGAAAATGGACATGACCTGTTCTGGAATTCGTAACTGCTAAATAACCATAACAGGGAATATGAAAACTTGTTTCATTCATTTCTCTATATTCCCAGCCATTTTCCCACTAGCTCTTTCCTGGGTATTTTATTTTTGAATGTACCATGACTTTAGACTTCCCTTGCACAATCCTGAAATAAGCACTGAGCAATATGTTAACATTGATATGAAAACTTCATATTATATTCCACAGATGCTCAGCATTCTTGTTTCGATGCCCTGTAGCTGTGTGTGCATGTGTATGCAGTCAGTCAGGGAGAACTCTCTTACAAAGAGTCTTCAGTCCTAGTCTCCCTTCGGTTACTCACAGAC
This sequence comes from Lemur catta, assembly GCF_020740605.2. Taxonomy (NCBI): domain Eukaryota; kingdom Metazoa; phylum Chordata; class Mammalia; order Primates; family Lemuridae; genus Lemur; species Lemur catta. The sequence continues at coordinate 64,818,998 of NC_059136.1, forward strand.
AGTTGCTGGAGTCGGAATTCACATGGTTGATCTTTGGATGGAACATTCTTTTTCAAGTAGAACCCTGAAGTATATGTTGAAATGGAAAGATGGCAAATGGATTTCCTTACAGTTAGGAGGAAGGGTAATGAGAATATGTTGTGTAAATACACTTGTATCTTGTGGGAATTTGATCAGAGCCAAGAAAATATGGGCCTCTACGGTATATTTTTTTGCATATATTTTCTGCATCTTGTTTGCATATGCATTTTCCTCTTCTCGGGTTATTTATCTGTATATCCAGATCTACTATATGAAATTTTATAGAGCATGGAGCTGTCTGACAGCAGAGCTTTTTTTGTTTTACTGAATGTTTTGTTGGTGCATATGGTCTGACATGGATGAGCAGCCACGGTGAGATTTTGGAGTCTATTAAACTGGCTCATTAAAAAGATCAATCTGTTTCTGTAATAACACTGGGAGCCATCAGTCACTAAAAGAGGGAAAAACTGACACCTGAGGAGAAAACACATTTTGGTAATTTGTTCATGACATGTCATGAACAAAAGAGCACTCTATATTTTGTTTGCAACTTTGGGGGCTTAAATTCTGTGACGATGGCTGAGCTAATGTACTAAACAGTCATCACGTGTTTCAGGGATGGGATTTGGCACATTTAACTTTCTTCTCATCCTTAAATATGATTGTCACTGGTTATGTTTTTTCTTTATTTCTTTATTTCTTTTTTTTTTTTTTACACTATTGTTATTTACAGAGCAATGGATTCTCTAGGGAAGCCTCTGAAATCATTTCTTTTTCTTCCCATATGGAACAATGAAATGTTTCCTATTTTCTTTTAAGAATAGCTCTGGGGAGAGTACCTGAACAATTGTACTGAATTTGTAGGTCTGTGATAGAATATGGTAGAACCTGAATTAGAAAAAGACAATTTGCATTTAAAAATCATGCTATTTTCCCCCCCAAATATTAGGGAAAGTAATATAAAATTCTGATTTGTTAATATGTAAAAGTTTATTATTTATAGTAGATCTTTATTCTTTTGCCATTCTGTGATGGGAGATGCTGAAGAAGGGAATGAGAGCCATTTTTGGGGCCAGTTAAACGGAGTGAGCACTTTCACAGAGACTACAAGTTAAGAGCACCCTTTAAACTGCTCACCACGATGGCTCGTAAAGACACAAACACTTTCACATGGAGGCAGACGAACAGTTAATAAATGTTTCATTTCTCTGAGACTGCAGAATGGATTAAAATTATTAAGATTAAAAAATTAATTGTTTGGTTAATTATCATTGCTGGCTTTTTTTTCTCACAGCCTTGATATTGTAGCTTTTTGATCTAATTTGCCTTTAATTTTGTGTTCTCACCTGTTGTACTTTTCTGACTCAGGATTTTTCTTGCTTAAGAGATCAAACCAAAATGATCTTTGCTTTTGTATGGGTAACATTGTTTTTTGGTTTTTTTTTTTTCCTTTTCTTCTTCCACTATCTCAAATGATTGATGCTAAGTATTAGTCCCCTCCTTATATATCATCATTTTAATGTAATTATGCTTTACATTACTCTCAATTTAACATGTCTAGACTTTTTGTTTGTTTGTTTTGAGACAGGGTCTCACTCTGTTGCCCAGGCCTGGAGTTCAGTGGCCTCATCCTAGCTCGCTGCAACCTCAAACTCCTGGGCTCCAGTGATCCTCCTGCCTCAGCCTCCTTGAGAATTTTATCACAAAAGCTATGCAGTTGGGTTAATATCAATTTTCTCCTCCCCCAAGTATTTCCTCCTCCTTCAAGAATTAAACATCATTTTAAAAAAACATTTGCTTGAACATTAAAATTATATAATTTGTTAACTGGGAGGGATCTTATGAGTATAGCAGGCCCCTTTCTCTTTATACTTGAGAAAACTAAGGCCCAAAGAACTTTTCTAAAGTTGCAAAGCTTTTTAGTGGAGGAACAAGCATGTTCAACATACTTGAAATCCTCTAGTTACAACATATCTTTAAATGTGCAGACTTTAAATAAGGAAAGCTCATCTATGAATTGAGTATTTTCCCCCTCTTACTATCTGTTATTTATTTATTTTCTATACTTGCTCAAGTGGGTAAATGCCAGACATTCTGAGATTTTGTATAGCTTGGTAATGATAGAAGATCTGTAGTCAGCCAGGTTTCCTGGGCTTGCTGCATACGTTAGAAAATGCTGAAGGTTGGAGGGTCAGAAAGCAGTTGTTTCGAAACCATGTGGTTGTATATGTAAGATTTGTCATCACAGTACACACCAACTAAACTGACTAGGTCAATTTTTCTTTTTCTGTAAAATGACTAGGATTTCACTTTTTGTTTGTCTAAAAGGTACGTACACTTTACAAGGAATTGTAGAATAAACTGACTATGCAAATAAGATTTAAATTGGTATAATCTACTGCATTCAGTAGTCTATGGGAAAAATGTAGGGATTTTATATTCATACATTCTTGTTTTGCATTGCATCTTTTATGCATTCCTCAGTTGCAAGAAGTGAGTAATCATCCCTGTAGAAATGATTTTTTAAACATTAGTCACATCAGTTGTGAAGACTTCTAGTAAATAGCATAAAATTACATTCATTTGTTAAAGAAAGGGCAGGGTTATAGAGGACATTTTGGTCTCTCCACATTCCAGCCTCAACCTTAACTTGTTAGTGTGATGTCTTGCTGCTCTCTTAGGGTCTAACTTTACTGACTACTCTTCATGCCTTTGTGTGTATTCCCACTGATGGTTTCTGCTCTCTCTCCTAGTTCTAATATATCATAATTTATTCATATTTCACAGCCTAACTCAATATATACTATTTGAATGAAGGCTTCCCAATCATAAATACTACAATAATGGTTACTATTTACTGAGCACTTAGGATATTCCAGGCCCTATGCTAAATAATTTACAAATTAATATATAGCACTTATTTCCTAACAGTCCTATTGCATAGATTCAAAAAGGCTGCATAATGTGTCTGAAGTCACATAAGAGGCACTGATGGGATTCTAACCCTAGGTTCTCTGACTTAAATGCCCATGCTCTTATAACTATGATTATATACCAGCAGCCTCTGAATGCCCTACCTTGAAAACAAACTGCTTTGATTAAATTATTGAATGCCAAATATGTATTAGGCTCTTTGTATAGCTTCTTTCCAGTAGGCCTCTCTAATATAATCCTCCATTTTGCAGACAAAAACCCTGCAGCTCTTAGAGGGTTAAGCCTCTTGGGTTCATATGGCCAGCAAATAGCAGAGCCCAAATTTGAGGCCAACTCCATGTGACTGCAAACCTTCTGCTCGTTTGAGTATATATTCTGGAGTAATCATCTCTCCCTCTGATCTCCCATATACCACTTTTGTACTGTTTTTGTGATACCTTCCATATACAGGTCCTGTGTGAAAGTATAGAAGTTTTAAAGCTCCAATTAAATTGTTTTTGTGTTAAAAAAAAAAATTGAATTCTGTCACTAAATCATAATCTCATAGAGGGCTGGGGATCATGTCTCACTTATCTTTATATTCCCACTAAAGCTCAGGATCGTGCATGACACATATTGGGGACCTAAAGCAAAACAGGAAACAGAAACACCGCTTGAACAAATAATTCAAATTAAATTTAATTTGAAGTCATTTTTAGTATTATACTAAACAGTCTCTCCCCCAAGAATCTTTATTTATTTATTTGGTTTTTGAAATGCATCTGTGACATACAACAATGAAAATAGCCCTGAACAGCCCAGCAACCAAATGCCACCATTGGTTCATTGACCAGAAAAGAGTGGAGGGCTCCGATTATAATGTACAGATGACAGATCAGACTAAGAAAGCATTGTTCCAAACAGCAGGAGCAGTAGGAATTGAATACTTCAGCAGTGGCATGGATTAGGAAAGGCAAGGGAAGCAGCTAGGAATAGGCAGTGTCCGTGGAGCAGGTGGCCATCCTCGGGAGACATGTGACGGAAGCATTCTACCTTCTCGCTGGTGCAGGGGGAGGCTCAGCTGGCTCCCGAGGTCTGCATATTGCAATCCTCAAAGGTGTAGGCATTGTGTTTGTGTTTCTGGAGTAGCAAACATCCACCTGCCTCTTATTTACTTCTAAAGGTATTAGCATGTGGCTCAGAAAGTTCTCTCCCCCAGGCGGTTGTTTAGCGATGGAGAGATTAAAGGTGCTTCTTTCCATCTGGTCCAGTAGTGATGGTGCTGTAGCGTTCAGCTCTCTGTTCTTCACCCTCTAAATGTCCTACTTCCTCCAGAGCAATAGCAAAACAAACTACCACAGGTTGTCATGAGGAATTAGGTTTACTTTTCTTTTTAAGGAGGCAGGGGAATTTGTAATATATTTTATTTCAGATATATTATTCAATGCCAATAAAAATGCATTATGTGAAATTCTTATCTAAACTCACCTATTTCCTAACAATTTCTGAAGAGAGCTTTTGCTGAATTATGCTTTGAAAATATGATGACCAGAGTGATTTTCCCCCCTTTGATTCAATGTCTGGCCCTTGTGTGGAAATCTTAACAAACTGCATGTTTTCAAAAAGGGAAGGAAGATGTGTGTGATGTTAAGTTGTTAATGGCTTTGGTCTTTTCTCAACAGAACTGATATCTCCTAAGATTTAGATACAGACTTATAAAATATAAAAATAAAATAAAGAATATTAGACCTCAAGGGAATTTTAGATCCAGCGTCTCCTACTCATGTTTTAGAGAGCATGGTCCAGGGATGGGACTTGGCTGTTGAGGCGAACGGCAGACAGGTCTGCAGGGCTTCTGGCTCTGGGAGATGCTGGCAGAGTGGGACAGTGGTATGGTAGGGCCACGACAAAGTTGACCTGGGGCAGGAAAAGAGGGACCTGTGTAGAAATGTTCAAGAGATCAGCAATAGAACATGGATTTGGAGAAGAAAGTTGTAGTGACTTCTAATTTTCCACTTGGGTGACAAGGTTTCATACAAGGTGGTACAGGAAGCACAAGAGAAAAATGCCACTTTGGACATGTTCATTTTGAAATGCCTGTTAAACTCAGATAAGTGAGCCTCTAAGGCACATTATTTATTTGTAACAGGACCAAGATTACAATTTAAGTTTCTTCCTTCCCATTCTAAGGTTTGTTATGCTCTACCAATTTGCCTCCCCCAGAACAATTTTTATAGTGATATTTCCTCACATTTTTTTAAAAATCTTAATCTAGGAAAAAAAAATTACACCTCCATAAAGAGATTTATCTTCTTATTCTACTTATCATCATGATTTTATAATAGATTTTTTTCATACTTTCCCCTTTCTTTGCTATTTTATACAAATGTTACCAAGGGATTATCAGTGCATCCTAGCCAATCATGACTTTTTAAATATTTCATGTAGAGTTTTTAAAAGATATTTGTTTTTTTCTTTTCTTTTCTTTTCTTTTTTTTTTTTTTTTTTTTGAGACAAAGTCTCACTCTGTTGCCCAGGCTAGAGTGCCATGGCATCAGCCTTGCTCACAGCAACCTCAAACTCCTGGGCTCAAGCAATTCTCCTGCCTCAGCCTCCCTAGTAGCTGGGACTACAGGCATGCGCCACCATGCTTGGCTAATTTTTTCTATGTATTTTTAGTTGTTTAGGTAATTTCTATTTTTATAGTAGAGACGGGGTCTCGCTCTTGCTCAGGCTGATCTCGAACTCCTGAGCTCAAACAATCCACCCTACTTGGCCTCCCAGAGATATTTGTTTTTTTCTAAAATAGTTTGTTTATAGCCTCTGCTATTGAGGAACTGGAAAAAAACAGCCTGAGGGGAGGTAAAGTTGCTTCTTAAGTTGTTTCTGTTAAGTATTGTTTCCTATTAGTCACATTTTAGTGGGCAGGAAACTGAAGCTAGAAAGTTAAGTAACTGGAGGTCACACAGCTGAGTCCTAGGCGTCTTCTGCCTTTAGGATATTAGACTTTGAGAGAGAAGAGATTGGGATCTAAATGGTGAAGTGGTTAGATTATGTTCAAGAAAACATCTCCTGGTAGGGAGGGAGAATATCCTTGTGTAGATTTTAAAAACTTTTATACCTTAAATCTCACAAATAGGTCTACCAAATAAACTGAATCTCATCATGGAATAAAAATTCTTTTTTCGAAGCCAAAAAAAAAAAACCAAAACATACCTCCCAGAAATTTATGAAACATGACATAGTTCCCACTAGAATTTGAGTTATTTCAAGGCTATGCTGGTATGGGACAATGAAAAGTATTTGTTAGTTTTACCTAATACATTTTGGAAAGGGCAACAGATAAAAATGCAAATATGGAATTCACTGAAGTAAATGACGTGCAGATGTGGGCATTTCTAAGAAGCAGACAGACAAATAGTAATTAAGTTGTTGAGTTAACTTTCTGGACATACCTTCTTTGAATAGGGTTGGCCTTATAAGTAGATATGAATGATTCCAAGAAGCACCAGGGAGACCGTTCATAACTTTATTTCTATGGGTTGTGAAAGTTTCAAAGCTTTACTGGTAAAATATAACTATCTCTGTGGTGATGAGCTTTATTATTTTAACAGCTATCAGAATGATGGGACCTAGGATAGGACAGCAAGGACCTGATATTAAAAAAATGAGAAGACAGACTCAGGACATAGCCTGCCTCTTATCAGGATATCATTTTACTTGTTTTAGAAAAAAAATTGCTCTTTTTTTCATATAATTGGGTCATTGAAGTAATAGCAGAGGGCGATCTAAGGAAGAAGATAAAGGACATATCCAACCATTTGAAAGTTGTAAGAATTCTTCCAATGTTGTATGTTGTTGGTGGTGGTTATTATTGAGCAAGGAGAGACAAAACCAGTAGCTTGGGGTGGTTTGACTCAAATAGGTCAAAGATGTTTTGATATTTAGAAACGCTACAGGGGCTGCACTGAGATATTTAGAGGATATTTTCTATTTTGCTCAAAGTTTAACCTATAAATAATAAACTGTTCAAAGCAAAAAACGGAGAACTTGGCTAAAGTGGTTGAGTTGACACTTACAGTTTGGCCCGAGGACCATCAGCCCTGTGTGTTTTGATCTGCATATCCATAATATTGATGCAAATATAGAAGAATTGAATTACAGAGTTTGCAAAAGAGACCTCAGAAATCACCTAGTCCAGTGGTTTTCAAACTTGATTTTAGCAGCAGACTTTTTTCTTTAAAAATGAAACCTTAGGTGGAACCCCAATTCTTAAAACAGATAAGTGGGTTCATCTGGCCCTTTAAATCTTGATAATCTTTATTGTTTGGAGGAAAAGTTCCTCACTGCCTGCAGCATCTGTTAAGCACCTCAGGTAGCACAGTTTGAAAACCACTGATCTAGTCCAACCCTTTCATTTTACAGATGAGCAAACTGAGGTCCAGAGAGGTTAAGTGACTTGCCCAAGGTCACACAGCTAGTTGTGGAAGAGCCAGGACTAGATCTTTGGTCTCTTGATTCCCAGTCCAGTGCTCTTTCCATTACACCACACTGCCAGTAAGGTAGGTGCTGTGCTAGCATTATGTTCATAGCTACTAATAGTCTTCAGTATTTTCCAACTAATTTACACTGGTAACATGCATTGAATGTTTATGTATTATTCAGAAATGTATAGGATATGAAAATACAGATTAGAATCTCACAGAAATATTCCTAGAAGATAAATCAATACCTACAATGTTTCACTTTTAAAAATTATTTTAAAGCAATGCATTTAGGTAATGTCTGAGCTATATTGGATATTTTAGTCTGTTAGCAACGATCAATATGTATGGAGTCAGTATGTTTTAGTGAAGACACATACTTTGATGGGAGCAGCATTGAGATTTCTGGCCACCACTACCATAGGGGCCATACTCTGCTGTCATTTCCAATGTGGCCAGTTGCCTGTCTCAGAACCGTGCGTTTATGTATTGGCCACGTACTTTCACGTTAAACTCTGCAGACTTTCCCTCAGTTCTTTCTATGCCTATACCTTCTGTCTCTAATGCCTTTATCCTTCCCAACCTGGTGTGTATAAATTGCCACTGGGGCTCCACCCAAAAGGGACATAAAGGATGGTCCATTGTAGAATCCTGTTGCCTGGATAATCTCTGTTGTTGATTCAGTTTCCACTCAGATCCCTCCAGTATTATCAAAGACTGTCACTAGATGCTAGGAAAGTAGAAAAATTACGCACCCTCTGTGCAATTGTTTTACCACTCTAAATCAAAAAGTCGCATGGAAATCCGCAGCCACTGTAAATTGGTAGAATTCTTATGAGAAAATTTCCCTGGGAAAATGGATGTCACCACTAGTCTAAGGATAAAGTGCTGGTCCTGTGAGGAGAGCCAGCTGCCAAGTTCTGGAGCTGTGACTCCAAAGTTGAATATGGTTTGTTCCTATCTTATTGAGTATAATGGGTTCAATAGAGCCAGAAAAGATTTCAGCCAGGAAAGATCTCTTTAGCCCCACTTTTGTTTGAGAATCGAGGAACCGTGATTAGTTATCAGGTCTCATTTATGGAATACATCCCTTGGGAAAGCCAAGTTCAAAGTTCTGTGCATCACACGATGACGTGCAGTCAGGGTGTGCCTGTCCTGCCTGTACCTGATAACCTTCGACAGGATACACAAGCTCTCTGGGTGTGTGTTTCCTCAACTTTGAGGGGGTTGACCTAGATCTTCCTTCTAGTCCCAGCTAGCTCTGTACAACTGCTCATTGTCTTGGTGACTCAGGATCACGTCAGGGTCCCACACACTGCATTGCTCGCTGTATTTGCACAGTTTGGTCTCTACTTTCCAGTAGAACTTTCTATGGTGATGGACATGTTCTATATCTGTGCAGTCCGATACCATAGCCACTTAGCCACAGGTGGCTACAAAGCACCTGAAATGTGGCTACTGCTACTAATGAACTGAATTTTAGGCTTTTTTTAATTTTAACTAACTTAACGTTTTAATTTAAACAGCCACATGTAGCTACTGTATTGGACCACACAGTTCTTAGATGTTCTGACACAAAAGTCAGATACTAGAAGAAATCTGTGTACCTAAAGTATTCATCAAAAGAGTGGTGATGTTTTGCTTTGATGAATCTTCACCAGATACAGTCTGTCTTAGGGTAGCTTGTTAGAATCAAGTACTCTTTTGAATGAAAATGTTTTCTTCAGAAGGAGACTGAGTTTCCTTCTATTTGTGACTTAACCCCTTGAACTTCAGCTGAAAAGATGTTTGCTAATTTGATAAGAAGCAAAGCATTTTCTCCTGTGTGCAGTCTTTTTTTCCAAAGTAATTATAATTTTAAAAAGTGGGTGTTTTCTTTTTCTTTTTTTTTAAATTTCAGAATATTTTGGGGGTACAAATGTTTTGGTTCCGTAAATTGCTTTTGTACCGTTTAAGTCAAAGTTGTAAGTGTGCCCCTCCCCCAGATAATGTGCAGTGTACCTGTTAGGTGTGAATTTACTGTGCGCAGTCTTATGGTCATTTTGGTCTCAGTGTGGGTTTCAGTGAATTCCTGTATGTTTTTCTGGGAAGCTGAGTTTAGAATGTTTCTGGCCAATAAAAGAATATTCTGTTTATATTACAGGCTCAAATATGAGTGACTGAACTTTGCTGGTTTCTGAGTACTTGATGAAACAAACTCGTTTTTTTTTTTTTTTTTTCCTTCTTCAGAACCAAAGAAAATGGCTTTGACAGAGAGCCTTTGCACTCAGAACATCCAAGCAAGCGACCATGCACTATTAGCCCAGGCCAGCGGTACAGTCCAAATAACGGCTTATCCTACCAGCCCAATGGCCTGCCTCACCCCACCCCACCTCCACCTCAGCATTACCGTTTGGATGATATGGCCATTGCCCACCACTACAGGGACTCCTATCGACACCCCAGCCACAGGGACCTCAGGGACAGAAACAGACCTATGGGTAAGACTGAAGGATCTATCTGTTCACTTCTGATGGGCTTGTATGCTTGAAGACGTGTGTCATTACCTCTCAGCTGAACTTGAGGCTTGAACTCTGTGATAGGAATAAAAATTATCTTTCTTTATGTTGTCTCCTTTATGAGGAAACTTGATTGGTATTAATATGTGCTCCAAGAGCTGTGCTCTCTTTCTCTTAGTCACTTACATTCTTTAAGACATCAGGTTAACTTTTTTGCAGGGGGAGCATCTAAGTTAATACAAAACCCTCATTGGTGGTAACAAATGCAAAATGAATTTTTACGTTGAATTTTTTTTAAACATGTGAGACTTCATATGCAGTCTGCCTGCCACAAATATTTCTTAAAAATCCATTTTTTTCTCTCATTATATCTTTTATTTCAGATAGTATCCAAGTTCATTGTGATTTTTTTCTGCCTCCTTGATATGCTATATTTGCAAAATATGATATGGCATTCTAACTGTGGCTTAACTTGACAGATGTTCCTTGGAAGAATGATTTTGGTACCTTTATTTTCTTGAAAATGCCAGTAATTAAAGTTAGTGTTGACAAATTTGGGTCAAATATCGAAATACTGAAGAAGTGAATTTGGGCAAATATGTGTTCTATTTGGCTGCGTTCATTCCTTCTTTGCATAAAAGTATTTATTGGAAGTAAAGCGTTTAGGGGACATTGCCTTCTAAAGAACAAGTATCTGCCATGAAAAATGAGAAGGAAGGTGAATGAGGTAAGTTTTGATGCATGATCAGTGGTTGAGGTGATGGTATCAGAGGATTAGTAGGTACTCTGTGGCGAGGGCACCTTCATTTCCTAATTTTTGGTGACAGCAAATTGAGAGCAGCAGTCAGCCCCTTTTTCTTTTTCTATATCCTGTGTCCCTGTCCCTCAACGGCAGGACTTTTTCTACCTCATAACTAGTGCTGGCAAACTCTCCTGCCATGGTGACTTGGTGGGCAGGATACTGGAAAGAACAAGGGATGAAGTCTATGTGGAAAACCAGAAAACAGAGCTGAGGATACAGAACTCTGGGAAACGCAGCCAGCCAGTTATTCACTGCTTGATTAGTAGTGATGGTATTTTTTTGTTTGTTGTTTGGTTATTTAGCCACAGGTAGACAGGGCCTGATATACAGAAATATACCTTAGGTTTCCAATCAGATTGCCACCAAAGGGAGGCTGCTGTGTGTAGGATCTTTTTGCCTTTCTGTACACACCCCTCCAAATGTTTAGAAAGCAGAGGGGGGAGAGTCAGGGTGAGGGGAAGGGGCGGTTGAGGCTTTGGTTGTGAGATAGTAAATTAGTAGTTCTGGTTCCCCACAGCAGTAATTTCTACATTTATATGGTGTGTCAGACAAATGGCTAAGCATATAATTTGTGCTCTCTTAATAGCCAATCTGTCTAATGTTCTCTCAGGTGCCATTTCTGAAGAGTTTTCAGAAGTATTATGTTATTTCTTAGTCTAGATTGATATTTTTGACCCCAAAATCAAACGTGATAACAACTCACTTCTACACAAAAGCCTTACCATTCATTTATGACTTAAGGACTGAAAACTATGATTGTATGTTTTTAAACAGCAGTAGAGTCATCAGGTCACTGTGAGACCAGTTCAAAAGACCCCATTTTGTAGGTGCTAGGAAATGGCCTATTTCTTAGGCAGCAGATGCTATTTTATGAAATATTAGATCTAATGCACTATACAGTAATCAGCAAGGAAGTAATTATGCTTATGTTCAATGATTATGTTTTCATCTAGTAATGTAAAATATCCCTTTATGAATTATATCTGTATCCATTGGTTTTATGTGATTTTCTTCAGACCATGTTCCTTACCTTTTAATTATATTAGCTTATAAAACTAATAGTGCTAATCTCTATAAATATGTGCAGCTACTAAACCATCCCTAAAGTCTGGCAGAGTTTAGTGTGTGTTAATGTAAAATAAAATCTTGATATATGAGTAACAAATTACGGTGTTACATCAGACTGCCATTTTGAGAATATAAAAATTGTCATAAAGGTATACTTAGCCTAGTATGATTTATAAATGCCTATTATGTGTAGGGACATATACTCACTAGAATCCTTGAATAAAAATAACTTGTAAGCAGCATTAGTTTATAAGTAAGCTTAGAGTTTTTGCCTTGTTAGCTAAAATCTTCTAAAAGATTGAGACCACCTAAGACTCAATATTAGTGTCTAGTTTCGCACATATGAAAATGTGCTCTTTAATGATTATGAGCTATTTTCCCCTAGTATGTTACTCTGGTATTATGAATATAAATAAAAATTGTTGTGGTGCTGAGAATTTATGTATATGAAATAGAGAAATTAATAAATGTAAAATTTTGATTTGTACTTTTTTCCTTTTAAAGATTTGACTCTAACAAATGACTTTCAGTGTTCAGAAGCAGCAAACAAATCCTATATTTTTTCACAATGTACTTGGGCTCAAATATGTTTCTAATGTACTTGTTATTTAAAGAATGAGATGGAGCTTAGCACTGTTTCACAAATGCTGGAATCCCATTAGTCACAGACATCCTTTTGCTCATTAATATTATTCCAGGTGTTAAGAGCTTGTATCATTGATTTAGTCTGCTGAATTTTTGAAACTTTTGAGACCTCTGGAGTTTGTGTCGTTAAAGGCAAATATTCAGATGTCTCTATCATGAAAATCACTGTCACATTTATATCCTTATCACTCTCTGGTTTTCTGTGATGACTAATTTTAACGGTAATGTTTTTCCCCTAAAACACAGGCAACAAATAAGTCAACAAAAATTACATATTTGCAAACATTTCAACTTGAAATAATCACAACAAACAGAGCAGTAACTAAATATTACTTTTCGCCAGTGTCTTTTCTATTATGCAAATTAGTAAAACATATTTGCACTTTTGCTTTTTTACCAATAGGTGGCATTGACAATTTTAACTTTTAAAATGTATCTCGGAATATGTTCTAATTAGGCAAGAAAATGGTGCAAAGTGTTTAGTGATTTTTGGTTTTTTTGTTTGTTTGTTTGTTTTGAGACAGGGACTCACTCTGTCACCCAGGCTAGAGTGCAGTGGCACAATCATAGCTCATTGCAGCCCCAAGCTCCTGGGCTCAAGCAATCTTCCCATCTCAGCCTCATGAGTAGCTAGGACTACAGGCACATGCCACCATGTCTGGCTATTTTGTTAGTTTTTGTAAAGATAGAGTATGGGTATGTTGCCCAGGCTGTCTTGAACTCCTGGGCTCAAACAATCCTCCCACCTTGGCCTCCTAAAGTGCTAAGATGACAGGTGTGAGCCATCCCACCCAGCCCCAAAGTGTTTTATATTTAGCTTTGTACTTAGTCTGAGAAAGAGCTGTCATAAATTTGTTCACTTCCATCAGCTATAAATGAAATTGTATTTCATGGTTGGCTGAAATGAGTCATGTGACTCATCTTTATTTCTCTAAGTCAGCTAAAAGGAGGGATTTCTATTTCTCGTAAAGGGTAACAGGCTGCTGGGTGGCCATTCCAACAGGTTGGGAAGCTGAGCCCCAGCCAGAAGCCAGGCAAACATGCTTCTAAGAAGGGATTTCTAACCACTCCAATTTCACAGAAAGTGGAATGTAACATCTTATAACTCGTATTATCATTTAGTTCTTATATAAGGCCCACACAGGGAAGGAGCCCCCAGGTGTTTAGAAGCCCAAACCACACCAGACTCGACTTGCTGTTGAAAGTAAAATTGTGAGAATTGGCAACCCAAAAGCATAGTTTTGATCATTTAAAATGGAAAGTATTGCCATAGCCCAATGCCTTTCCTTTACAGTATAATGTAAAATGAATCTGTAAGCGTAGCAACACATTTCCAGGTTTCTCTGGTCAGAGCCTTCCATCCTATCTTTTTAGTGAGACACATTTACTTCCTATTTTCATGAGCATTTCAGCTAACTGGTCACTTTCATCAATACCGATGATGCTCCACTTGGTAGACATTTTCATGTTACTTTTTCATAGTAGTATCTTAACTATGATGCTAAAGAGCATTAATACTTATGGATTTCAAATAAGGCTTGGATTTATGGTATTTGCCAAATTATGTCTTTTAATGATGTCCAATTTAAGTTTTTTTAAATTTTTTTTTGATAAATTGAATGAATATATGTAGTCTCATGTTGTTCCTCTCTTCATGACCTAATTTTATCATAGAAGTATAAGTGGTTAGGATTGTATTCATGTGTACAATGCTAAAATGTGAAAAAAATTTTAGCATGGTTGTTTTGGAAAAACATATCCATGCTCATGTAAAATGACTTACACTGTCTTTGTTTTTAATACAGGACAGCTATATTTTGAAACTACCTAATGTCTACTTGTGGTTTCTTGTTTATTAAGAGTTAGGATATATTAATTTTTACTTAGGGAATGTTATATGAATAACCTGGACTTAAGGTTACTTAACTCTGTCTCTTCTGTGTGAAATAAAGGATTTTTGACTAGATGACATCTAAAATTCCTTCCATTTCTAACATTTTATCATTTTATGAGGAACCCATAAGGCAATTCTGAATCTAAGTATGACTCATGTCTCCATTCAAAATCAAATATATTCTCATGTCATTGAGTTTACCCACATAGCCCTTGCTATGTGCCTGTGTGCATATGGATTGTGTACTGAATGCTTTGAGGTCATTGAGACGACTTCTCTACATTTGTAGGGTTGCATGGCACACGTCAAGAAGAAATGATTGATCACAGACTAACAGACAGAGAATGGGCAGAAGAATGGAAACATCTTGACCATGTAAGACATCAGTAATCACTTAAGTTAAAAAATGTTTTGAAAACAGCTAAAGTGAGGTTATGTGATAAAATAAAAGCTTGGTGATGCTTTGAAGGTATTGTGTTTCCTGCTCTCCTTGAAAAAAATAATGAGTGAGAATGTGTAAAGTGGAATATAGGATTTGATTTCTGAATTGATATGAAAGCCACTTAAATGTTTAGATCATGGAAAGGAATTCTCAAAGCCAGATTAGTGGGCTACTGTTTTACTGTGAAAGGGTCATTTAGTTTATCCAGTAATGGGATTAGTATTTACAGTGGTAGATTTACTGTCTGTAATGCCTTCAGGTGAAATCTCTCTGTCATGACTCATGTTCATACATCCTACTTTTTCTTCTTATTCCCATTGAACTTTTTCATATGATGGGTCTGAATTTCAAACCCAACCATTGAAAATATTAGACTGAAGCCTTCAAAGGATAAAATTGCATCTTTCATTGTCCTGAAATAGTTTCACTCCCCACCAAAGTCTTTAATTTGTGGTAATTTGTGTGTTTTTCCCTTTTGCCCTATTTCTCACATAGCTATTAAACTGCATAATGGACATGGTAGAAAAAACAAGGCGATCTCTCACCGTATTAAGGCGATGTCAGGAAGCAGACCGGGAGGAACTCAATTACTGGATCCGGCGGTACAGTGATGCCGAGGACTTAAAAAAAGGCGGGAGCAGTAGCAGCAGCCACTCCAGGCAGCAGAGTCCCGTCAACCCAGACCCAGTTGCATTAGGTACTTCTTTTCAGATGAGCATCTGGAACAGATATTTCTTATGCTATTAATGCCGACTTTATTTTTAGCTTGTCTTTTTAAAAATAAAGGCCATGCACGGGATTTGGGGACAATAACCACTTTACATACCTTCAAACACGTCTTATCTGTCTATCAGGAAAGTGGGCAGATTGCCATACAAAGCGATGGTCACAAAACTTAAACTGCTTTTCCAGGTGAATGTATTGAGCTTATGGCAGAGTATCAAAGCTGAACCAGAATTTCATGTGCATAACTAAAATGTGTGCTGCTTCATAATACAGCTGTCTGGACTCTGCCTCAGACCAGCAAAAACACAATCTCAGAGAATGGGCCTGGGGCTTGGGCACTTCCAAGGAGGTCTCCAGTGGATTCTTGCACTGCACACCAGTGTTAGCACTGCACACAAGGATGCATATTTTATAATTAGTAATTTAAGAAACAATCTCCAAGACAATCTTATTTGGTAGTGGTATCTTATATTTGCAAAAAACGCTTTTCCTGAAAACCCCTCCAGGAAGAGAAACCCAAAAGCTGTATAGTTTGCCTACTGCTACTTAAAAATTAATGGTAAACATGTAGCTATCTTCCTGTGATTTGATCTTAACTTAGATTGCTTAATCATGATTTTATTAATTCTACTTACATAACAGGACTATTAATATAGCCATGCCTTAGAAATTGAATGCTAGTATGTAACTATATTTAATATTGATATTTGGGGAGTTGTTAGGGTTATAAATAGCATACAATCCCAAATATGTTGAAAGAAATCTTCAACCTGAAAGAATTTTTCTGTGGCCTGTGAATTCATACCTAGATTAATAATATGGTGTCTACTGTTTGAGTAAACTCAGTGGATCTGCGTTGGTCTCAGTTCTCCCATATTCATTCTCTTATGGGTTTAGCATCATACTTGTCTGCTGAGAGTACAGTCCATGCTACAAAACAAAAGTAATTAATTACACATGTACAGATTAAGCTTATGGCTTTGGCCTCATTAGCACGATGGCTGATTATCAAAAAATTTAAAACTTGAAACATATTATCTATTGATCACATTATCTTTAAAAAAAAATTATTCCTAGCCAATGCAGTTTCGTTTGCAGTTAGGTTTGTGGATTCCTGCTAATCCCTGAATGCTGAATGCCTATTATCATAATAAGTATTAAATAAAGGAAGATTCCAAGGCGCTTAATTTACCCAACAGGCATTATTCTAAAGCATATTTAAAAGACAAAAGTGTATTTGTCAGGTCGTATTAAGACAGGCAATGAAAACAGAATTAAGTTTGATTTGAACCAATATTGGTCTAAACAAAACTAGTTAGAGCAGAGTAGAATAAACATCTTGTTTTTATTTCCTTATTGTGAACAAAAATTGGTTAATCATGAGAGATTTGCTTAGGACAAACAAAAAGGATATTTGTAACCATCCAGCGTAGGCAAAAAGCGAGAGCCTTAAAGGTACATAAAACTTGGGGATTAAAAATAGCCAGTTTGACCTGCTCTATTGAACACATTCATTAAAGCCAGTACTTTTATTTGCTGAGTGCCTACCCTGTGCCAGGCAGTGTGCTAGGCACTGTAATGAAGAAAAAGATTCTTCATTCCTTCTCTTGAGGATCTTTGGGTGTATAGGAAGAGAGGGGCAAGGGAAAAGCTGGTGTTAGAGGCACAGGGTAGCCACCTCGATTCAGTCCCCTAAACTGGTGGGACTGCTATTATCTGCCACCCACTGTAAAGGAAACATTTCAGAAATTGATCAGACTTCATACCTAAGTAAGTTATTATCAGCATACAGACATGGGCCATTTAGTATATAATCACCTCTATTGCACACAGATTCTAGTAATGCCAGTGTATTTTTTGTTCTCTAGGAAGAGAGGTTCAGTTTCCCTGTTATGTAATCAAAAGAATAAACTTGGTTTTTGAAAGCTCTTCCTTAGAACACACAAATTATACTACGTTTAATGATGTTGCATGAATTTATATTTTTGGTAAACCTGAGATATTCCTTTGGCTTTAAGCTTTTGCAGGTTGTGTAATATTATTCAAAGGCTACAAATATTTTATTTCTTTCGTTAGACTCTGTTAAAACGTCGTGTTATTTATGGACATGGAGCCCTAGATTGCCTATGGAGAAACTAGCACAACTTTAGAGAGAACTTGTTGAGAGAGCTCCGCAATACGCCAGTTTTAGCACTGAAAATTCTTTTTCACTGTGCGTTCTTGCTAATTGATTCTTGTAGCCTTTGTGTTCCGATTTCTGGGACTGAACTATGGTTGTAAATGAGAGGACAGGTGGTTTGTAATCATGGACCACAATCCATGGACCACATTAAGTATTAAATCTCTCTTCCAGCTTTGGAGTTGAGTGGATTGATGTGTGTAATGAAAGGATTGAAGATTATTGGTCAATAAATGTATTTTCTGCTCTTGGAAAGTGTTTAATGGAGTGCATGTATACAGATAAAGCTATCAATATGTTTATATATTTATATACATGTAGATCTCCATATCCTATGATATACTGTAGGTATTTCTTTTAGCCTAATTCTCTTAATTCTTAAGCCTACTGTCTAGTATCAAATGAGACCTTCAGTATATGTTATAGAAGATATCTTTGGTTCAAAATATTGCCCTACTTACATCTCTAACTTGGAAACACTGGAAAAGTTTAGTCACACACACATTCTTAGCATTTTTAAATTGTATTTGGGGACTGCACAGAGGAGACTATCTTTCATGACTAATAATGTTGTATTTGTTAAACTCAATACCATTCTCCCGTTTGAAATATATTCATAGTATTAAGTCAGTGTGGGGGATTAGTAAAATAACATGATTAATCTATTACTAATTGAATTTTGGAAGTTTTCCACCAATATTAAGGGCTATTTTGAATAGCCTGTGAAACAATTTTAAGCACTGAGTATATACTGAAATCGTAATGTTATTTCTATTCCTTAAATAAAATGCAGGTTTATATTTTGGGCTTTTTATAAAATAGATTTTTCCTTGAAATAATAGGTATTATTATTATTACTGATTTGCTTTGCATGGAGAATTCCAAATATCCAACTCTTAACAAAATTAGAAAGCTGATTTTTAAACTATTGTCTCTGTTTTCAAAGTATGACTTATTTATACACTTTAGTTTTGTTACATTGTGCACCTCACCAAAGAGCAAGTTAATGTGATCAGAATTGATAGATTTGATCACTGAAGTAGAATTACTTTTATACGTATAGATAGGTAGTTGCTGGTTAGCATTTTATATTTCTTTAAGTGTCTGAGTCTCTGTCATTCTTTTTTTCTCTCAGTAAGCTATTTGTATCACTCTCTTGGTTCCTGACATTTTATTTTTTTTAATTACTTTCTTTTTACTGGTTTTGACTATTCTAAAATCTTTCTGCAGTTCATCTTGTATCTCCATGCCCTCTTTGTTTTCAAGAATCTTCCACATTCGAGAGGGTTAAAAAAAATTAGCTAATGGTGGGTTTAAGGCTAATGTCAGGGGCTGATAACATGAAATTCTGCAATATAAATGCATTTCTCTCTCTTTTTTTTTAATGTATGAATCCTGTGTTGGCAGAGTAGTCAATTTAGGAAATACCTTCCACGTATGTTTTGGTAAGGGTTTAGCTCTTGCCAGAGAGAAATGTCAGAAGTTTGTTTGTTTTAAGTGGAATGAAAAATCAAGCTTCAGGTTCATAAAAAGCTTAGTAATTCAGGAGTTTATTGAATTAATACCACCTCCTGTTCCAAGTGGACTGGTGGAGGAACTCACATTTCATTTATTTGTTTGTTTATTTAGGTTTATTTGTTTGTTTTAAGGAGATGGGGTACTGCCATGTTGCCCAGGCTAGTCTCAAATGCCTGGGCACAAGTGATCCTCTTGCCTCAGCCTCCTGAGTAGCTGGGATTACAGGCATGTGCCACCACACCCAGCTTGGAATTAGTAATTTTAAATTCATCTAGCTGGCAAGCTTTATGATTCTCATATGATTGAATTATAGAATTTCTCATTGCTAGCTCCTCAGGAAGTCTAGTGTGAAGGCTTAAAGCACAGACTCTGAGAAGATTGTCTGGATTTGAATTACTGATTCCTCCCTGTACAAGCTTGTGACCTTTAGCAAGTCACAATCTCTTTGTCCCTCAGTTTTCTCATCCATAAAATGGGGATGGTAATAATACATATTTTATAGGTATTTCTGTATTGAATGAGTTAATAGGTATAAAGCATAACAGGATAGTACCTAACACATACTAGATGTGATGTATTAGCTATATGCAGTCTCAAGTGAAATGAGTAGAGTTTTTTGCTTGGCATCCAAAACTGTGAAATTATAGTGGGGATTCTATGTATTCTTTCTTCTTTCTTTTTTTATTATTATTTTTTTAAAGAGACGGGATCTTGCTATGTTGCCCAGGCTAGTCTTGAACTCCTGGCCTCAGGCGATCCTCCTGCCTCAGCCTCCCAAGTTGCTGGGATTGCAGGCATGAGCCACAGAACCTGAATATAATAGATTCTTAGGTATTTTTTCATCTAGAAAGTATTCTCAAGGAGTATTGTTTAGGTGGCTACTTTATTTATTAGGCAGATTAGTAAAGAATTCTGTCTTAAATACAGTAAATTTGTTGTACCTTTGGGATCCCAATTCATAATACAAGGCTATACAAAAATAGTTTTCTCCTAGCCAAAGAAATATTATTTAATTTCTATACTATCAGACTATAAAAACCACAAACAAGATATTCAGTATATTTAAATGTATGGAGTTTTGTGTCCTTGTATTGATTCCTTTAAATCACATCATGAAATTCATGAAATAATGAAATTCACAACCATTCAGCTAACTTCATAATGCAGATGCTTACTGCACTTAATATTGGGTTAAAAAGGATGTTACTACTAGTTAAATATATCTGTCTTTTAAAACCAATAAGAGATGGTTACTTTCTGGAGCATTAGACATGTTCATTGTTGAAGATGGAAATCCCAAAGCAGTTGTTAGCTTTTAGGTTGGATTTGGGCTTCTGAAACCTAGTGTTGAGATTTTTGAATTTATTATCCTTAAAAACAAGTGGCATTTATTAAGATGAAATTACTTAACCCTTCCTTTCTTTTGATAGTTTTTGTAGTAGATACTATTAGGATCACAGCCTCATTCTGCCCACTACAGGACGAAGGCCATACCTAGGTGCTGCCAAGCTTTGACCATTGCTGTTCCGGGTCATATGAGGTCACATTGGTTCTCCAAAGGCTATCAGCTCATCCCTTCATGTATATTGATGGCGGCCCTTGCGGTATCTAGTATCCACTCGTCTCCATTCTGTCATAAGTGTAGTGAGTCTTCCATCTCTTTCTTACATCATAGATTGCTCTTCGTGTTCTTCACATTTCTTATACCATTTTCCCCCACTCTTACTTGGTCTCCTCTCTTCATAGATGAGTATTCTCTTCAGGAGGCTTCCCTCCTCCTTTCCCCCTCTCTTCTCCAAGCAATTTGCCTCTCAAAGCAATCTAAACTTAAATTAGAAGGACTTTTCTATAATTCTTCATATTTTAGTAGTTATACACACACACACACACACACACACACATATGTTTCACATTTTAAACCATCTCATATAGGCTCTCCTGTCTTTGTGTCTACCACTACATTTTAGCAACTGATTTTTATAGTAACTGGTATTTTATAGGTACTTAAGAATTAATAGTTAAGAACTTGCTTTTTTAGAATCCAAGCCTTAGAATCTTAAGGTGTTTTGCATAGGTTTGTCTAGATTAGTCAATATTCTAAAATAATAAAGTCCCAGGAGAGAAATTGTCCCTTGTTCTAATTTTGATCAACTCCAGGATTTTTTGTTTCTTAAACTCAGTTTTGCCTATATAGATTCTGATATTGCTGCTGCTTAATCAGAAGAGGAAATGTTAAATATATTAGTCATTTAGTTTCTGTAGCTATTAAAATAGTATTCATCAGGGTATCAAATAGATTTCTGAATACTACATCTACTACCGATCACTCTATTCTTTCTGTTGGTAGACCTGATGTTTAGCAAGGACACAACTGGAGAGAAGGTATCATAAAATATGTATATGTAATTATTTGCCTTTAGATTCTGCTATTTTGAAAAAAAATTCTTTTAGAAAGTAGGTTAGGTCCGGGCTCGGTGGCTCACGCCTGTAATCCTAGCACTCTGGGAGGCCGAGGCGGGTGGATTGCTCGAGGTCAGGAGTTCGAGACCAGCCTGAGCAAGAGCGAGACCCCATCTCTACTAAAAATAGAAATAAATTATCTGGCCAACTAAAATATGTATATACACAAAAAATTAGCCGGGCATGGTGGCGCATGTCTGTAGTCCCAGCTACTGGGGAGGCTGAGGCAGTAGGATCGCTTAAGCCCAGGAGTTTGAGGTTGCTGTGAGCTAGGCTGATGCCATGGCACTCACTCTAGCCCGGGCAACAGAGCGAGACTCTGTCTCAAAAAAAAAAAAAAAAAGAAAAGAAAAAGAAAGTAGGTTAGGATTAGGAAAACTGTTTTGCATGATTGTCTTTAGTATTTCTAATGGGTTTCTAGGTCAGGTGGAATTTGGGTCTATGGGATATGGCAGTGTGTCATTGGGAAACTTAGGGAGATGTAGCCAAGGTGAAACATCGCACAACTTTCCAGTGTGGTATATGTACCCTCAGGATACCTACTGTGCAGCACGTGGAAGGTGGAAGGTCAGTTGAGTTCTATATATTAATATTTGGGTGAATTTGGGGACTATAAACATTGATGAGTGAGGTTTAAGTAAAATTTATCAAAGTGTCTTGAAAGAAACTTGAGGACTTTGCTACTAACAACTTAAGCAGTGAATTGTTAACTATAGAAATAATTTCTAATCCCAAGTGACGTATATTCTGGGTATTGAGTTGTTAAGTCTAGAAATAATTTCTATTCCCAAGTGATATATACTCCAGGAGTTAAAAAAAAAAATTATTTTGTGTATGTGGATTACTCCATACTTCTTCAATGGTTTTGCTTTCTTTTAAAGTTTCATGCTATTTGGATTTTAGTGCTGAGAGGAAAAAGAAACTTTAAAGTGCTCTTTTCATCTTAGTTATTTATAAGGAAATAAGTATATACCCATTCTTACTAGACAACCCAGTAGGTAATAATAGTGATGATATTAATAATGAGAATAATAGCAAGTAACTTCTAATGAGAGTTTAGGATGCGCCATGCCAAGTATGTAATAGGAAAGTACCTCCCTCAGTCTTCAGAGCAGTACTCTCAAATTTTAGTCATCTTGTCCTCACTTTATAGATGAGACAGCTGAGTTGTGGAGAAACTAATATGCTCGGTGTCACATGGCTAGTAGTTGGAATAGCTAAGATTCAGCTGCACCGGGCTCTAGAACTAACTTTCTTCTGCCTATACTGCCTGGGGCTGGTAATTAGTATCTTTCAGGTATGAACTTTGGGTAACTTAAGATCCACCTTTCCTGTTCTTTATTATAATGATGGGCCATTTATCAAAAAATATTTTTTATAAACTACAGATCTCTTCTTAACCCAGTAAATGAAAAATATTTTTTTCTTGCTACTTTGGAGAAGTCAAGTTTTTTCTGTCTTTAGACTTTACAGATCCATTCTTATCCAATCAATTATACTTGTCAGTCTTTTTTCCTTAAAAATTGTCTTTAAAAGTTGTCATAAGTAAATATCTGTGTTTCACTGTATCACATGCCTAAATGTGAACTTGATTGCACTTTCTTTATTTCTTCTGGAAATAGTTATAGTAGAATGGAAGATAATCTTGACAATCTAATTAGCTATATCACATTTCCGTTAAGTCATTTATGCACCAGTTTTATCTAGCTTTCTTTGTTTTGAGAATGAAAGTAGCTTCAGTAAAAATGTTTTGGTTTTTTGTCATTTTATAGAAATGAATGTGCACATGAGAATGCATGTGTATCTCCAGTCTATCCAGTAGTCATTAGATTATAATGTAAACTTTTGAAAATAAACTTTTTAATTTTAGATTTTAAAAAACCTTGCAAAGATAATACAGAGAGTTTCCATATATCCTTCACCAAACTGTAGTAAATTTTGCTAATTCAGAATAGTCAGGAAAATCTAGTGTTCTGGCCAACTGATAATCTATGTACCTCATGAAGATTAAAAGTATTCAAATGTATCTAAAGCATTGAAACATAATGACATAAAATTGGATAAATTTATCATGCTTCTCTTTATTTTTGATATTCTGTAGCTCCATAAGATACATGAGACTGGACTGAATTTCTTTTAACACATTAATGGCCATGAGTTGTATTTAACTCACTCTAGTTTTGCCCCTGGGGCTAAGTGAAGCATATATAAAGTCTTACTTGTTGATGTTCTTATTGTTACAATTAATATGACAATTTAATTCTAAAAATGTGGATTAAATGAATAGAAGTTGATAAATTTCGTTTTTCTATTTATGTTTACCTTGAAATTACACTTGAAGTTTTTATTCTATTTTCGTAATAAGACACTGTCTGTGGCCCCAAGGAAAAATTTCTGATTTTTTTTGTGTGGCCGTCAACATGTTAATCTTCAACATACCATTAGATAAAGTATTGTTTAAAAAAACTAGTCAACAACTTGACATTTCTTGTACATATAGAGAAATTTTCAATTTTAATCAATTTATCATGGGTTTAATAATCATTGTATTTTATAAAAGTTAAACTGTTTTTTTCTTCCTAAAAACTTCTACTAACATAGGCTTCCATTAAAAATCCAATATGGAAGACTGTGTGCACTTTGTTTACTTTGACACATATGTAAAAAATATAAAACACTTCATGCCATTTCCATGAAAACATATTTTGGAAGTTAGCATTCCTATATCAATAATAGTATTATTTGTTTTCTCAAACTTTTAAACTTTGGCAAGCATAATAAGCACAGTATTTAAAGTGAAACTCCGTTTCTTTTTCTGGAAAGCACATACTAATTCTGTTTGGTGAACTGAAGGTCTGTAAATCCATTCTAATGAGTCTTTCTTCCACCCATGTCAAATCCATGTGATCTAATTTGTGTGAAAAATCTTAATGCTCAGTGAGATTTTTAAGAAGTAATTAAGTGTTGAGAACTGGTTAGCCATAGAGCAGGGCTCACTATTTATTGAAAGGTGGCAGAAATCAGAGTTTTGTGGAAATTACATTACCAAACATTTGATTTTTTTAACTATGAAATTGACTCTTGCAAGGAAAACTACCAAATACAATTTATTTTCTTTAACAAAATAAAATATACCTGTAGAAATCCCAGTAGTGAGAGAATGCTGAGAACAGTATTCCCAAACATCATCTTGTATAATGAAATAAAGCTGCTTTGGCTTTGAGCATACAAGACATTTAAACCAATGACCTTTTGTTTTCCTTGGGCTCTAATATCTGGCCGTGCTATTTTTGTGTGTTTTCTGGAATTGTGTTTTTGTAGAGAAGCCAGGAGAATGGGCATTGCTTACTTCCACTGTGTGATGACACCACTGTGCTTACACTGCTCCTCTCTCTCCAACCCCTTCTCATCTTTTCCTAGATGCACATCGGGAATTCCTTCACAGGCCTGCGTCTGGATACGTGCCAGAGGAGATCTGGAAGAAAGCTGGTAAGAATTGTTTAAAAACACGAGTTTCGTGTTCTGGCAGCTGTGTGCAGTTGTTAATGCAGTGATGTGAAGAATGACAAGAAAGGACTTTACTGCTAACAACAACAACAACAGCAAAAGCAAAACAAAACAAGACAAAAAAACCACAAAACAAAACAAAAAACCTGATTAATATTCTCAAACCAAGCCTGATTAGAACATGAAATGGTTTTTATTTTAGTAGCATCTGCTAGTGCCATTATAATTGAGAGGCTGGCAATATTTCCATTATATAAACCCCATTTTTTTCATGGGCTATAATGGTTTCAGGCTGAAACTGGTATAAGAGGTCTTAGCTTGCATGTTTTTTTTTTCCCCTTTGATGGAGAAAAAATCCACTGTTTTAGAAATTAAATTGTGTACTTCAACTTTTTCGTTTGCATTCTTTAAAAAAATCATATCAAATCTAGTTGACTATTTAAGGTACTCAAATTATTTTTTGGTTACAACCAACTTTTAAAGTTATTCTTTGCTAATTAATATTCAATGATTAGAGTTAAATTACTTCTTTAAGTTAAATGACAAAGTTGTTAAACATTTACTTTTACTTTCCATATACATTCTCTGCTTTCCATTAAGAAAAAATATTGCTCTATATTTTGTAGTAGATTTAAAGCTCCTGATGACCCACTGACTTGTTATTGGGCTTAAAGAAGTTCAGATCTGGGAGAATCTTGGTGGAACACCAGCTGAGTGAAAACCTTTATGAAAACCAACTCAGCAGATAAAGCATAAATCTGTTTGAAGAGTTAAAGATGACATTAAAAACATACTGTGACTTTGAGCTGCTGTAACTGCAACTGTTAAAATAGT
This sequence comes from Lemur catta, assembly GCF_020740605.2. Lineage (NCBI taxonomy): Eukaryota > Metazoa > Chordata > Mammalia > Primates > Lemuridae > Lemur > Lemur catta. Next base: position 64,844,989 of record NC_059136.1, read on the forward strand.
TTGTCTGTCTGAGTTGAGAAGCTGGGAAATGCTACTTCTGCAAACAGTCAAATGGGTATAGGGCTGGCAATACTCACCAGACAGCCAAGGGAAAGGGTATTTGTTGTTGTTTTTTTCTACAAAAGATTGTTCTTTGGGTTTTGATTTGATTCAGCTGTGTTTGTAGTTCTGCGCCACTTGCTCTGGTCAACTTGTATCAACTTGGTCTTATCCAAGTAGTTTTATAGATTTTCTAAGAAATAACCTGTTTTTGTAAGAATGAGTTTTAAAATCTGATGGTATTCTAGGCTTTGTAGCTTAAAGAACCAGAAAGCTCTCTTGCATGTCTGATATGCAAATTAATAGATCCATTCTGCCTAAAGGTTAAACTATATATGTTGCTCACCTACATAGTTTTACCAGATTTATGGTAATAGTCATGTGATACTCTCAAGCTGTTAAAAATATGTAGGGTATCACCTGCCTGAAAAAGAGTTGCCACATCTTTCTTCTGACCATTTTTCTCCTCCATTTTTAATCTGTCAGTGCAACTTATTCCAGTAAGAAGTATAAAGAATTGTCATTTTGGACAGCAGAGGGTGACTTTTTATGATGAAGGGACAGTCTTTTCTCTGCATTTCCCTTACTTACATGTATTTAGGTTAAATTTTTGATAGTTCCTAAAGAAAAACTGCCGGTAAGGTCTTGTGTAATCCAAATTCCTTCTGTGCTATTGTCTGCTCAATTCTTTGTTTGACTGCTATTAAGTAAGAACAGATTTTTCTGAATATACCACCTTTGTGGGAAAGTCAACTTGAATAGCTATGCACAAAGGAAGTCTTACTATAAGTGGTAAGCAATTGGAAGCAGATTCAAAACTACTATGTATTTTCCACTTAATCAATTGTGTTTTGTTTTGTTTTTTCTACTTGACATGTTGTAATCTATTGAATCTACCATCATTTTTCTTCACTTGTCTCTTTTGGGGGTTTCCAAACCTAATTCTGGATATACTTTAGGTTTTGGGGACTTAGTAGAGAAAGAGCAATACTTGCTTTGTTGTGTCCATGTACTCTCTAAGAAGGGTTAAACCTTATCAAGGAAACATTTGGATTATTTTTTGGTATGTCTGTCAACTATTTTAGGTCTTCAATCTAAAATATGACTTGGTATGGAGCAGATTACCTTCGTATTCTTCTCACAGAGGTATCCTTAATCTGCTGCCTATGAACAGTTCAGGAATAGGTTTCTATGGATGGATGCTAAACTTTAAGGAGTATATTAAATCCCTAAAGTACGAAATCTCCAATAACTGTTTATAATATTTATCATTATAGGCTTCTTAAAAGGCATTTCTAGTGTTTGCAATGTCAAGGCATCCAACATGTTAAAAATATCAAGGGCACAATGTGACATATGCACTCAGCTTGTTACAATTTGAAGGCTTTTTCTCTATGATTTTAAATTTGGCTATGGGCAGTTGTTTTTTTTTTAAACCTATGAAGTGTGTCTTTGCAATAAAAATATTGTAATATCTTTGTGGTAAAAAATAAGTAAATAAAGTTTAAAGGGCTGAACTCTCAAAATTTGATATAGTATAACCAACCAGTGGGTCCTTTTTCACAGAAAATTATAATTGCGAAAAGTATATCTTGTGCTTGAAAGTACATCATATAGCTTTTTGCACTATTTTATTTTGAAGTGATTTCAAATGCGCAGAAAAGTTACAAAAAATTACCTATATCTTTCACCCAAATTCTCCTATTTTATCATACTTGCTTTAGTATCTTCTCTCTTCCCCCTTCTTACCTCCTTTCTTTCTTTGTGTGTATGTTTGTGTGTGTGTGTGTATATGTGTGTGTGTATGTATGTTTTCTAACATTTGAGAGTAATTACAGATGTGATGTCTCTTTACCTTAATTATTTTAGTGTGTATTTTCTAAGAAGGATATTTTCTTACATAACCATAGTACAGTTACCAAAATCAAGACATTGACATTGATTCAACAGTGTTATTCATCTGTAGACCCTGTGCAAATTTTGCACTTTGCCCCAATAATACAATTACATAACAATACAAATTTTTAAAGCTTAGAAATCCTAACAAATGTTCAAGGCCCATCAGTTTTCCCCTAAAAGTAGTATTTATTTGTAAAAGCATAAGAAAGAAACTCAAAAGTTAAAAAGGGTCCTTATAAAATTGGAAAGAAATGTAACATAAAGATGCTCTTAAAAATTGCAACTCAATGTTTTCTTCAGTATATTTCTTTTCACACGATCAGAGAATGTTTGCAGTTGGTAATAAATATTCAAGCACCTTGCAAATGTCCTACCAATTCTCTTTGCTGATCTGTATATGCCTGTGGGATTAGAATAGGGATGCATAATTTAAATATAAATTGCCTGATTTGCATATACAATTAGTCAAGCTACAGCTTTGATCATAAGCAAAAATTATTGTCCTGTATTACCACTTAGATAGAATTTTAATTCACCTTGAATATTCAAACTAAATTAGACCCTGGCTGTATAGTTAGAAGGGCAGTACTTCCCTAGTGCCCCAAGTCATTTATGATAGAGTAATAAAGGCATCTTTTCACCTCCTGGTGAAGAAGGTTCTGTAAGCTCTGTCTGCAATACTCTGATTCTATCCAGATTTTAAATGCATATCTTAAAACAGCTAACAAAGGCTTAACATATTTTCGTTAATATTTCCAGTCTGGTTCTTTTCCTTATAGTTTATAAAGCCCAGCAGACAGTAATTGCAAACAAATGTACGTCAGAAATAATGCCACTAAAATGATGGGGGCTACAAAAGTCATGACAGTTAATTACTACTGGAGATCTTCTGACATTCCTCAAGTCCTGCACTATAGATGTGTGAAATAAACCATAGAAATTTAAGAAACCATAGGAGTACTTACATCTCTTACATTTTTAATCTATGGTAAAACATTTTTATTAGGAATCTATGTTTTTAATTAAACAGAACATTTAATTAAGGTGCTTTTTAAGTGGGTGAAACAATTAGTACAAACACTTGAATGAAACATGTCATAATTAGTTTTAATAGAGTGTTAATTGGTACTAGGTTTGCCAAGTTAATAATTACTGCTTATTAAATTTTCAATTAATCATTGTCATTTTGCTTTGAATAAAGATGAAAATTAGATAAACTAATTCAGAGGGAGGATATTTTCCCTTGTTAATTAGAACAGTTAATTTTTTTAAATGGAAATTATTTGTTTTAGTTGTCAGTCTTATGTTGTACATTAGTTGAATCTTTGCACCCTTTCCTCAGCCAAAAACAAAGAGCTAATTTGATACCTTGCAGGTTTGTAGTCAGCCCTGACTGTTTTGGTTTGCGATATGATTCAGTTATAGTTGTCTAGTGCAACAGTTGGTTATGCAAAATCATTATATATACTTGACGAAGTAGACAGACAATAGCTTAAAATTTAGAAATGAGATTTTTAAAAATCTCTATCAGTCTATAAAGGCACATAATACTCAAAAATGACTTAAGAAAAAGAAACTGGATCATCTGTTACGTTATTTTTTTTTTAAATCTCTATTAACCTAATTGCTATCTGAGTTACCTTTTTACTACTGTGTTGTATTTTTTACCAGCAAAACAATTGTTTGCACTTATATATGTGTATGTGTAAAATCCATTCCCTTTTTATTTTTTTCCTGAATGCTTTACCCATGGGTTTCCTATATTCATGTTAACCTACAATGTCATGAAAACTAACTTTTGTATGTGTCTGAATTATTCAGACAGGTTTCTTGCGAGTGTCTTTATCTTTTAACTTCTTAATCTGGTCTCAGAATCATTTCTGGCGGCACTAGTTTGGTAAAAACATTGTAGGAAAGACCTAGGAATTTCAAAAATAATCCCAGAAGTGTAAGGTACAGAAAAATTCTCACCGTTTGTATTCCTAAGTAAATTGCACATATCTGCTAGTTTTTTAGACTGCCAGAACGGCCCAATAATGTGGATGAGAGTAATGCCTGTTCCGTGTAATTCTATTAAAAAGTAATCAGCACCCAGGGTCCCGAGCTAACCGAGAGGTGTTGTCTTGTCTGGTTGGCCTGACTGGCACACAGAGGAGGCCGTCAACGAGGTGAAGCGCCAGGCGATGACCGAGCTGCAGAAGGCCGTGTCCGAGGCGGAGCGGAAAGCCCACGACATGATCACCACGGAGCGCGCCAAGATGGAGCGCACGGTGGCCGAGGCCAAGCGGCAGGCTGCGGAGGACGCGCTCGCGGTTATCAATCAGCAGGAGGATTCCAGCGAGGTGAGCTTCCCAAGGAGAGCTTTTGTTAATTGACTGCTCATTTTTGATTCCAGGACGTCACGAATGAAAGTGGATGTTGGATTTCAGACAAATGTTTGGAAAAAGAACTTTAAAACAATTTGGGAGTTGGAAGTACTTGTGGAATTGACCAAGAGCTGATCAAATTTTATCTCTTCTTTTTTGTTTAATTTTTTTATTTGTATATATTTATGGGGTACAAGTGTAATTTTGGTACATGTGGAGATTGCATGGTGGTCAAGTCAGGGCTTTTAGGGTATCCATCACCCAAGTAATGTACATTGTACCCATTGAGGAATCTCTCATCATCCCATCATCCACCCCCCTTCTACTTCCTCACCCTTCTGAGTCCCCAGTGTCTGTCATTCTGCTTGCCACATCCATGTGTGCACATCTTTTGGCACCTACTTATGAGTGGGAACACACAGTATTTGTTTTTCTGTTTCTGGAATGTTTCACTGGAGATAATGACCTACAGTTCTATCTACATTGCTGCAAAAGACACGATTCCATTCTTTTTAATGGCTGAATAATATTCCACTGTGCCCATTTCTTCATTGAAGACCTAAAAGATAACTCTTTGCCAAAAAAAGGTTTTTAATATGTTTGATGGGTTTTGGATTAAAGTGAAATTCTTATAACTTCCCAGCATTATTTAGAAACTGAAAACTTGGCTGTGTGTGAGAACGAGCATATATGGATGCTTTCCTTCTGATAGAAGGGATTTGATAGAGATACACTGCATACACTATGGTCTCCAGAGACATACTGCATGCTTGGGATTGAAATCGCTTTCTTAGTTATTGGTCCTAAAGTCCAATGCCAAAACAATGTATGTAGCAACTAAATATTTCTTTTTTTTTTAATTTAGCTGATTTATTTCAGTTTTTATTTTTATTTTTTTCCTGAATTTCTTTTTTTTTTATTTCAAGATATTATGAGGATACAAACGTTTTGATTACATTTTATGTCTTTGCCTCACCCAAGTGAGGTTTAGAGGCTTGCCCTTCCCTCTACAATGCACACCGTGTCCTTTAGTTGTGAGCAACTAAATATTTCTAAGAGATCTTGTATGTAGTCTATATTTCCATGTTAGTTGTGATAATCAGTATTATGGCCATTTCCTAGCATAATATTGCTGCTGGAAGTAATGATATTTAGTATTATTCCAGTATAATAATTCCCACACACGTACACACACGAACCCACAGATAAACTAAATGGCTAAAAGATCTGGGAAGTAACTAAAACACAATATCTAAGGGAATTATTTTTAAAATATAGCCTATAAAATCAGAGCAACATAGTAATGCTTCATGTTAATGAATATAGCATCACAACCCTCAACCACAAAGTAACTTTAGATAAAGAATTACCATTGGCTAGCCTCACCCAGCTGAACTTGCAGAGACATGAATTGATAAATCAGTGGTCTACCACAATATATATCTATAATTTGTGGGGGAGAGTAAGTATTTAATTTGTACCAGGCTGTTCTGTAGATGAAAGGCCCTGCAGGAATCATTCGATGCCTAGAGTTTCTGTTTAATGTGTAGCAGATGAATAACAAGGGCACAAAAGGAATTGATTTTCAGCATTTGAAAGTTTCTCAGGAAAAGAGGGACAAAGGGAAGTTTATCTACCCTTTAGGTGCTGACTTTTCCATTGTTGAATTAAACTACACATAAATTCCGTTTTATTGGCATTTGTGGCTAAGATATATAAGGACTTTGTTTTCTATATTTTAATGTTTAATTTTTATGAGCATCTTTTGAAAAGAACTTGTCCTGCTCCATTCAAGTTAGTAATATTGTGAGGCACACTTGTTATTATCATTAAAATATTATCACTTGTACATGGACATTTTAGGTCTGTTGGGTATGTTAAGAATAGTTTGTAGTTCACTGAATTCTAAAGACAAATGTCTATGAAGAAATTGTCAATTAAATCTTTGTATTAGGGCGATAATATGCCATATTACTTCAGTATCTAAAAGCTTTGTGTCTATTCCTAAAACCTATCCAGAAAAATGTATGATCTTGACACCAGTATTTAGCATTATAAATTATGGTATATCACACAGTAGCTGTGATAAGTAGTAGATATGATTGAATAACCGATGTAAAAATGATCATCTGTAATAATTTTTTTTCTTTCTTTTTTGGTCTCTGCAAAGATGGGGGGATTGATCTTTAATATAGCACTCCTTTGTCTTCAGTGACACTTTGCCAAGAATTTTAAGACTATGGTAGGGAAAACAGTTTGGAATTCAGAGGGACAAATTTAATTCCCAGCTCCAGCTCTTGCAATTCTTTGACTTGTGAGAAAGCACTGAACCTCTAAAAGCTTTGGTCTTACTGTGATGCAAAGATGAGTGAAAGTGTCTTGTGTAGTGGCTAGAAACTTGAGACATGATCATTTGATCATGTTGTAGGTAAGAAAACTCACCTGGCTAAAGTTACAAAGCTAGGAAATGGTAGAGTCTAAACTGGAACTTGCAGCATGCTGTCAGTCCTTGTAATGATGAAATAAGGATCGTTAAGGTAATTTTTGGATGCAGATAAAGGCAACTTTGGTTTCTCACCTTTCTTCAGTCTAAACCACAAGACCACTTTTAAGACTTTTAAGATGGAGGAGTCATCCCTTTTCTCCATAAGTAAGGTAGGCAATTTCCTGAGGGTAGAAGAGAGAAAGATGGAAGAGGATTTCATTTTAGTAAAGCTCATGCTTCTCTGGACTTGTGCATAAGTCTGCCCAGACATACTAGAAAAGTGGTTTGACCAAGGACTTGACAAAGATGTAAAGGGTAATTCCATTAACCAACCCAAAGTTAATGTCATTCACTCCCTAGGAATGACCATGTCCAAGAACACTCCAAGTGCCTGGTGGTGGGTTCAGTTCAGCCATACCTTTCTCCCAGTTATTGGATTGAATTTGTAGGTAAATACTTTTTTTCCTCCCTCAAAGTAAGGACAAAACTTTGAAGACAAATTTATTATTTTTCTGCACCCCACTCTTTCCTCACACTCAGAATAGAGACAGCCTGACAAAAGCCACCTCAGCAGTGATGCTTGCACGTCACCTGAAGTGTAGGGAGCTCCCTGAGCCCCTCCTGGACAGAGCCAGGACAGATCTGGCTTCCTTGGAAGAGGATAGAGCTTCCTATGCCAGGCCTCACCATAGTTGACCCACAGGGTAGGGAATTTGTTATATGCTGAGAAGACACTTCATTACTTCTCAGAATTTTCATCTATGTTTTTATATTTACAGGTTTTCTTGAATATGAACAATTTGGCCCCAGATAAGGCCCATGTCGCATTGTGCTTTAGATATTTTATGAATTATTCCTTTTATTAGAAAAAAGAAAAGTCTTCATTCTTAGAAATGAGAGGTCTAGCCATGATAACAAAAGTACACATTCTCCTTAAATGTAAGAGCTACTGATTTTAAAACTGTATCTAGAAATTAATGGGCATTCTTTAAAAATATCATGTTTGTGACTTGCCCAAAGTAGTTTATTATTTGATACATGTAACTAAATTACTCACATCCATTCATTCATTTATTCTTCCAGCAACAAATCATTGAGCTCCCATTCTATATCAGGGACAGTGATGGCACTGAGGGTACAGCAGTCCCTGCTCCATGTGGATTGCAATTTACTGGAGCCGTCAAATAACTACATTGTACAGGTCATAATAAAGTTTAACGTGAAGGTTTCTGGGGGAAAGTTTTGTTTCATCTGGTTCTTAAGGACGACCAGAAACTGGTCAGCAGCTGCCCACCACCCCTTCCCTCCATGACCTCATCACTGCTCCTGCAGGGAAGATGGGAAGGGAAGCTTTGCCAGGTTTGAAAGCAGGACAGTTCTGTGGCTGATGAATGTTTTGGAAGGGTCACTCACACTGCAGTGTGCAGAGAGATTAGAGGAAGCAAAAAGGAGGGACCCATCTGTGTCAAGAGCAAGATGAGGGAGAAGATGGTCGGATGAGGATGATTGGTAGTGGTACTGGGGGTGTGGGAAATTGGATATAATGGCTGCATACCCACGAAATAGAACGCGCAAGATACGGTGATTGATTCTCTATCAGGAAAGAAGAGGGAGTCATGGTTTTCAGTGGGATATGCACTTCAGGTGATCTTACTTGAACCACCTTCAAAAATTTTCTGGCTTTGATCTGCCCATGGGATGTCTGGGGTGGTGGAAAAGGTAACCTTTGCTCATTTCTTGTGCATAAACAACACGAGTGAAGACATTTAGAAGCTCGAATCAATTATTTAATCCAATGAGAGAGACACATCTTCTCTATGGACTGGAAAGAGTAAATAGAGCACAGAGGCTTAAGTTCATCCTGTGTAATGTGAAAACCAGGAGAGTACTCTGTAGGTAGGGTCTAGGGTGGTGTTTACACCTGTTGTCCCCTTACAATTAAGAGTGTCTCCTTCTACTCTCAAGTGTTCTGGTTTAGGTAAGTTTTATGGTCCCACCACTCAAAGGCCATGTTCAGCTGATTAGATAATCATCTTGCTAGCACAGCTCAGAAGCAGATGCGTGTTGCAGAAGGAATATAAGAGGAGGACCCAGAAGACCTGAATTCTGTCCCCATCCCAGGGGTCATTGGGTGATTCATTTTATTCCTGTCAGCCTCCATCTCTCCTTAAGGAATGAGACGTTATTCACTTACAAGGTTATTTAAAAGATTTTTTTACATAAACAATTTATAGTGTTTTGAGAGCTATAAAACAAGGCATTATTATCTGCACACATTCCCCACAGTTTTTGCTCATGATGTGTGCTAAACTGTTCTGACTGAAACAATATTTTCCCCCTTTCCTCTCTTTATTTTAAGCCATCTCCCATTGTAGACATCTACCCGTCTCTTACCTAGATCATGTGTAATCTCTATAATACAAATCTATAACAATATATATGTGGATAGATCCACAAATTATTTCTCTCTCTCCCCTTCACAGGGATTTTAGAAGGAATCTGGGCTTCAGAATCAATACCAGAGTTCAAGGCCTAGGTTGGCTGTTTCTATGTTTCTTCTGAACTGTTTAGGTTGACTACAGATATCTCTGAATTCTTCTCTCTATAATTTCTGAATTTAGCTTTTGTCTTTCTACCTCACTTTTCATATCTATATAGAGCTAGTAATGCCCACTCTGCTTAGGAAAACCAGTGTTCTAAAGGATAGAAACATTGCAGAAGGAGGAGAGAAGAGTTCAAAACATTTAATTGGGGAGATCAAAAGGAAGAAGACAGGGAGGCAGGAATGAATAATGTATGGAATTATTTGTAGGCGTGCCATATAACTTACCCAAACTGGGATGCCTTTTGGAGTGAAGGAGGGTGCTCCTGCTGGGACGTCACCAGTGCTATAAACCAGGCTTTCCCAGGCACACAGGAGCCCATGGTCAGCAGAGTTATTGTGGGTTGCATGAAGTCTCTTATCTGAGATGAGATAAGATGACCTACAATGAGTGTTTAACCCTGTACCAGGCATGGTACAAAAGTGCTTTCTATACTTTAGCCCATTGACTTCTCATATCAGCTCTGATAGAGTAGATAGTGTTTTCTTCCTTTTGCAGGTAAGATAGCTGAGTCTTGGTGGGCTTGGCCTACTTGCTCAGTGTCTCTTGATCAGTCCTCACCCACATTGCCTAGCTCTCAGGTCACCTTCTTCATAGCCACATGGCAGTAGTGGGATCTTTTTTTTTTTTTCCTGATTGTGTACTGGTGGGTCTATTTCTTCATTAGACTTCGTTCCGATTATTTCTACTTAGTTCTCTAATTTTGCTTGGGTTTACAGACTAATAATTGTTATTATTAACAGTTAGAATGACACTGGAATTGGGGCAGGTAACCTAAGCAGTGTGATGTTTTATGTACTTCCTCTTTTTATAATGTATTACGTATTTCACCCAGAATGTAATGGCTGCATTAGCCTACATCAGAAGTTCATCTTAAACTGTTTTATTTTTTTCTATATTTCTGTTTCCTATATGTATATATATATAAAGGTTTTTTTTCCCCCACTAAACACTGTTAGATTGTGGCTATTTCCAAAGAAACTTCTATAGCTCTTCTTTGAGATCTACAGCTTATACTAGTTTAGGTGATTGAAGCAGGAAACTGGAAGTGAGCATAGAAACAGATAATAAATAATTATACTGTTCTAATAGTTTCGAGTTTTAAGCCACCAAAGTGATTTTCCCCCAGATTAAAACAGCCCGTAATTGTTATTCTTATATAGGTGCAGAACTGCACAGTTATATCAAAGTTGGGCAGTTTTGTGACTCTTAAGCAGAAACAGTGATCAAACCTTTCCACTTTCTATTTCCAGAGCCTGCTAAGCCTTGACAGTGTGAGCAAGTCACTCTGAGAGATTCATCTTCATTACTCCTTTCAGAATTAGTAGAACCAGCCCCAGTGGCATCTGTGCAGGATGTCCCAAGCTGTGGAAACACCACCTGTGTAGACTCTGAATAGAACGTAGGAGCCTTACAGCATTAAAGCCCTTACAATCTGATCAGATCAGTCCATTCCCAGAAGAAGTTGGCACTGTCAGAGCACAAGCTAGGACGCTATGTTACTAAAAGATTTTTTTTTTTTTAACTAAAAGGCCAGCTGTTTGATTCCATAGATGTTCATGGCATAGTGGACAGAACACTGGACTTGGAGAGACCTTGAGTTGCTCACTTCTTGGAGCTTTGGTCTTCTCATCTGCAGAATTGGGATAATGTTGATGTGAGCTACTTTGCAAGGTGATTAGAGGTACAAATGAGATGAATAGGAGTATTTTATTTAAAAAAAAAAGTCACTTTGCAAATGAGCATTGTGTCTATGTAAGAGAAAGAGAGAAAGAAAGAAAAGAAAAAACAGTTAAGAAATTATTCTGGGCTGGGGTGGTGGCTCACGCCTGTAATCTCAGCACTTTGGGAGGCTGAGGTGAGAGAATTGCTTGAGCCCAGCAGTTCAAGACCAGCCTGGGCAACATAGCAAGACCTCATCTCTATAACAGATTTAAAAATTAGCCAGGTGTGGTGGCGCATGCCTGTAGTCCCAGCTACTTGGGAGGCTGAGGCAGGAGGATCCCTTGAGGCCAGGAGTTTGCGGTTGCTGTGAGCTATGATCACACCACTGCATTCTAGCCTTGGCAACAAAACAAGATCCTATTTCTAAAACATAAAAATAAAAAAGGAAATTATTCTAACAGGAAGGGTAGTGAGGGAATTAAAGTAGCAATTATATGAGACTGGAAAGGAAAGAAGAGAGACCACTGAAGTAAAGTCTGTGGGGTTTGGCACTGAGTGGTTGCAGAGGCTAAAGAAAGAGGAGTTTGCAATGAGATGACAAGAGTCTTGGGCCTGAGTGTTGCTAGTGACTAAAATGGACATTATGTTTAGGGTTTAGGTAATACTGATTCAGAGGAGTGACCTGGTGGAGCTACGTACAGAACAGGCAGTTGAAAGAGCGTGTGAAGCTCAGGAAGGAGATGAGTGAGGAGAAACAGGTTTGAGAGTCCTTTACTTAGAACTGATGGTTGAAACCACGAGTTCTGACAAGGAAGGGCGTAGGAAGGAAAGGATATTCCTCTTCTCTGTGCTAGTGACCCCTACCCCCTTGCCAAATATTTACAGGGGAACAAACAAACAGAAAGTTACAGTGCAAGAAAGAGAATTGTAGTACTATCTAAGAAACCAGAATTAGAGGAAGTTTCAACAAGGGGCATTTAAAAAGGAGGAATGCGGAAGTGGTCATCAGTGGTGAAAATTCAGAAAGTGTGAGGACAGTGAAGATGGAGAAAAGACAATTAGTCACTAGTGACACGTAAGGGAAGTAAGTTAATGTTTTTTCTCTATAGCTGTCAATGCCTGTGTGTGAAAGCACTTAATTTGGGTGGGACCATGAGCTCTCTAATTCTAAAGGTTGTCATGTGCTGGGTCTGGAGCAAGGACTGTGTCTACGTCTCGATTCCTTCCAGCGAGAGGAGGTGGTGTTAGTACTTGCTATTTATTCAGGACCTACGGAGCTGTGCTTAGCCCTGAAACAATCCTAAATAACCCTGTAGTTATTGTTCCTGCTTTACAGGTTCTGTTGCTCCAACAGGCTAAGTACCTTGCCTGTGGCTCTAACGTCACTAAGTGATGAAGTTGGAAATGAAATGCAGGCCAGCTTGACTCTGAATCCTGTGCATTTCTGTTACACACCATGACACTTTGTCTTTGGTGCCTCCAACTTCCCAGTCCAATCTCCGTCCACTTTCAGGAGTTCAGAGCTCTTCTAATCTGTTCCTGCAATGATGGGATCTAAGCAAAGGTCTGAGATTGACGAAGTATGGTATTTTGGAAAGAGTATTTGATTTGTAGTCCAAACACCCAGGTGAATCAAACCTTGGCTATGTAATTTTATATCTTTGTGACTTTGGGCAAGTCTTTTACTAAGAAAGTTATTTATTTGGGCACCTCAGTATTTCCTAAGTTGCAAAATGTGTGTGAAAATGATTTTAAACTGTCAAGTGCAATGCAAGTATAAGATGCTGTGATCTTAGTGTGAATTTAAGTCACTGTGTTGCCTTCTGTAGAGTTCTTTACATTTTGGAAGTTTTAATTATAATTGTTCTATTTAAATTTATTAAGCATTGTTTGGGTGCAAGGACTTTTGGAGAATTACAGATGTGTAAGGCCTGGAGAAACTTAAAGTAATTCAGGAGACAATACTTTGTCTCTCAGAAAAAGAACATTCAACAGCAAGAACCAGAAGTGACATATTTTGCCAGTAGGACAGAAGGACTATGATCTTTGTATCTAAAATAACAAGATAAAGGAAATAATTATTTTCCTTAGGTACAAAGAATATTACTGATGTAAAGCAAAGTGTCAAACATCTTTCATATGCAGTTTTGGCATTCGAAAGCTTCAGTCTGTCATCTCTAAGTCCATATATAGCCTTGTGTTTGGTCTATTTAGCAAAGGGGAGATTTGTGTTCAGACTCAGAGTTTTCATGTGACTCACCGCCTAACTTTGGTCAATTGACTTGTTTTTCAGATAGGGGAATATTCTTTCGGCTGAAAAGGGAATAATTTTATCACAAATAAGGGAAGACTATAAAATGCCATGAACTTTGAGAATGAAATTTGCTATAGCATGGCTCTTCGTGAGCTTTCTACACTATTGTAGTAATTTCAGTCATTAGAATCACTCTTGAGAGGCCTGAAAGGGAAGCTCAGTTATTTAAAAAAATAAATTAATTAATTAAACAAACAAATAAATAAAACAACCATCAGGAAATACTAGTCTGAATATAAAAAGCACAAATGGAAAAATGTAGATTGGTTTAAGCCATTGACTGCCTTTGTCCCTGCCCTTACGGATGTAGCTCTGGGTGTTAGACACAATTTGCAGTTTCTACCTCTGTGAACAGCAGAAAGCTTAGAAACTTAAAATGATCCAAATTGGAGTACTCACAAGATCCTATACCTTCCCCGGTTCCCAGAATTGTGACTGTTCAGGGACTGAGTGCCCCTGGTGAGGCATCAGTCTTGCAGGTACGGATTAGCTAACAGGAAATTCAGTAGATAAATTCTATATTAATAGAAATTACCTTTTCAGTTTTCTAATGAGCTTTTAAAAAGGGATATGCACTTTGGACTTTGTGTTAGTTGAGCACTCACCAAAGTTCCCTGAATATTCATTGTAGTGCAGTGTCAAGAGAAATAAAAATTTGCAGATTTTTTTTCCTACTGGATCATTTAAATTGCTCTTTGTTGTACCTTCCTACAGCTGAAGGCTGTTTTTGTCCCAGTGGTGGGTGGTAAATGAATAGGATTGAACAACTTCAGGATGAAACTAGAGGTAAAACTAGCCAGACCCCTTAAATCCTGGATCAGAACCAGGCAATACTAGGCAAGAAGGCTCAATTCCCAGCGGCTTCATGATCCAAAACATCTGTTTCTGTAGTTGGCACAATTCCACTTTTTTATTTGTAAAATTGTTCCCATCTTTGAAAACACTTTAAAAAATAAAGAAGTCCCCATTCTGTCTCCTCTTTCCACTTCCCAACACATACATTTGTAATTACCTGGTTTAGTCTGTGTGTTTAATCAGTTTAAATTGAGAATGTTGCGTACATCTGATTTCAATCTGAAGGAGCCATTGAGTATCGGGCAGTTACCACCCTCGTGTCTGCCAAAACGTGCCTCTGCCAAAAACGGATAGGACTCACACCAGGGTATTTCCTAAAGAAGCCACTTGACTCAGATTAGATGTTTAATTTCCTTAAAATATTGTTTTGGATTTGAGTCTCTGTTCTCTAATTGGGATATTCTGATGTAATTTAGGAATATTGCTTATTCGCTGAGTTTGTTCCAGGATCCAGCTGGCATTATTCTAAAAGCCCAAACCTCAAGGAAGCAAACTCCACTCTGAGAGCTGAGTGTCATCCCTCACTGCTTTGAAGGGTGGGCCAGGCCCACGTATGTTCACATCTTTGTGGAGCCATTTATACATGCAATGCAGCTAAATTAGTTTTGGGAGAAAAGGGCTTTGAGTTACAGGAGTGAAACCTCTGATCAGAGGTTCACATCTTTTGAGATATTTTCTTAAATTAATTGAAATAGAAAAAATTGCTTCATTCTAGAAGTAGTTATTCATTTTAACTTCATTTTAGTTTTTTGTTGTTATTCTTGAGACAGGGTCTCGTTCTGTTTCCCAGGCTGGCATGCATTGGCCATGTGATAGCTCACTGTGACTTCTAATTCCTGGGCTCAAGCGATCCTCCCGCCTCAGCCTCCTGAGTAGCTGGGACAACAGGCACATGCCACCATGCCTGACTAACTTTTTAAAAACACATTTTGGAGAGAAGGGGTCTCACTATTTTGCCTAGGCTGATCTCAAAACTCCTGGCCTTGAGTGATCCCCTGCCTCAGCCTCCCAAAGTGCTAGAATTATAAGCATGAGCCACTGCACCCAGGTATTTTACTTATGAATTAACATATCAACCAAGATTCTAGATTTCCTCATCTATGTTTACTTAAAACACATTTCATTGGTTAGAGTTTGAGATCTTTAATTTTTGTTTTGTTTTGCTTTTCCTTTTCTTTATTTCTTTCCTGTAATTCCTTTTCTTTCTTTCTTCCTTCCTTTCCTTCCTTCCTTCCTTTTTTTTTTTTGTTTGAGCTTTATTGCTTAAGGACCATAATTTCTTAATGATAAAGAAATAAGAACATAGAGCTGTGCTCTTGCTACAGGCTTGAAACCAGAGTTCATGAGTTTACAGACTTCCAGCATGTGAAAGGCTCTAGGAGCCCCTTTATTTGTTAGCAAAGTTAGCACGCTGCTAAAAATTCCCTATACATTTTGCATAGTGGTAAAGCCACACACATCAGGGTGATGGGCTGACGTTCCACAGGGGTATTTTCAACAGGCTCATGAGCTCACCCTGAGTCACATAACTAGCATGCTGGAAGCAGAACAAAGGCAGAGAACACGATGGGGAGACCTGTTAGATCAACCTATGTCGGGGCTTAGAAAGTCTATTTTAATTGTGATATAACCACATACCATCAGCTGGTTGGGGTTACCAGAGTGTAGCCAGAAGTTTGTTTCACAAGAAAATAGTCAAAACCAATGAAGATGAAGAGTAAAAAAGTTGAATGGCATAAAGCTAAGAGCGCTTGATGTAGCATTTCACAACAGGTATGGCCTTGACAAACTGGGAACACTTTAAACACTGAAATGAGCATTTAAAGTGGCTTTCCCTGAAGGGTTACCACAATTCCTTTCCTCCTCCTCCCTGCCTTCTTCCCTGGGCACCCCCCAACAGGTGCTCTTCCATCCCTGATTCAGGATGTGACTGTCTTAAAGTTTAGATCCCAGAGACAACTTCAGTTCCACTTTTCTCATGTCTTGCAAAACGCCACCCAGGGCTGGCAGCAGACTTCTTGGGGTCCGAGTTTTGTGCTCCTCACTCACAGATGAGCCCCAGTGCCCTCTGCTTTTCTGACTTCCTGGAGTTGCCAAGGCACAAAGTAGCTCCATCAGCTGGGAGGCGCTGTATGCAAGCAGAATTAGCATTTGCCAAGTTCGAGTCTTCCTCGTTTTTCAAAGCCAAATTAGTCACAGTCTGATTCACTCATTTCACAAATACTACTTAAGCACCTACTGTCTACCAGGCACTATTCTGGGTGCTTAAGATATATTAGAGGAAAAGCAAACCAAGGATCCTGCCCTCTAGGGAGCAGAGGTAAAGGAGATTGTGTTAAGACTGTCCTAGCCTTTGGTCATAAGGTAAACCAAGTAACTGCAGTGGGAAGAACTAAACGCACGAGAGGTTGGAGTGCCTTGCCTCACCCTGTCTAGTTGGTGATGGAGCAGGGAATAGAATCCTTTATCTACTCCATTTCTCCAAACCCAATATAGCGTTCTGGTAGTTTCTTAGTGATTCCTGAGAGTATGTAAAAGGAAGAAGCTTCTGCCCAGAGCAATATATTGGTGTCTGAGCATTGTGGTATGGGTATTACAAGGGAAAAATATTGTATATAGTAATTGCTAGTGAGCATGGGTAAATGGGGAACTTAGATGTAAAGATAACCAAACCTAAAAGAAAAAAGGATTTTATAGTAAAAATTGAAAAGATCTTTAGCCACTTTGTTCCATGCCGTACCAATTGCTGGTAGGAAAGTTTGGACAATCTTGACACCAATACCTGCACCTTTTCTGTGTTCAGTGTGAGTGCCCATATGCATAATACGCCTGGATTTTTCATCCTGACTGCATAGTGTTTGAAAAGAAGGGTACGGTGCCGCCTAGCATATTTATCAGACTTCTGCCTCACAGGGTATTAATCTGGGATCTTGTTTCCTTCCACTGTCTCCTTTAGAGTTGCTGGAATTGTGGCCGTAAAGCGAGTGAAACCTGCAGTGGCTGTAACACAGCCCGATACTGTGGCTCGTTTTGCCAGCACAAAGACTGGGAGAAGCACCACCACATCTGTGGACAGACCCTGCAGGCCCAGCAGCAGGGAGACACGCCTGCGGTCAGCTCCTCCGTCACGCCCAACAGCGGGGCTGGAAGCCCGATGGACACACCACCAGCAGCCACTCCGAGGTCAACCACCCCGGGGACCCCTTCCACCATAGAGACAACCCCTCGCTAGACGAGGACTCAGAACTGTCGGAGGAAAGACAACACAACCAACGCGAAACCAGTTCCTCATCCTCAGATGCTCAAAGTTGTTTCTTTTTTGTTTGTTTGTTTATAGATGAATTATCCTATTTCAGTACTTCAGCAAGAGAGAACCTAACTGTATCTTGAGGTGGTAGTAAAACAGAGGGCCAGTAACGGGTCATAATGACTTATTGTGGATAACAAAGATATCTTTTCTTTAGAGAACTGAAAAGAGAGCAGAGAATATAACAATGAAATGATAGATTTGACCTCCTCCCTGTTATTTTCAAGTAGCTGGGATTTTAAACTAGATGACCTCATTAACCGATGCTTTACCAAACAGCAAACCAAGAGATTGCTAATTGCTGTTGAAAGCAAAAATGCTAATATTAAAAGTCACAATGTTCTTTATATACAATAATGGATAAAAAGAGGAAACCCCTCAAGGGCATGAGCATTGGATACAGCAGTAGACATTTTAACAAGAAGATGAATGGCGTCCGTGGGTTGCTAACTGAACTTTGAAGACCCGCCACAAAACGCGCAGATGTGCAGCAGATTGAAAGGAGACACAGATGTTCGGTTTTTTTCCTGTTTCTGAAAAGAAATAATAATATCCAGGTCAACAGAATGAAAAATGAAAGATGATTTGCAGTGGGATGTATGAATACAGCAGCAAGAAAAAAAAGGCCATAATACAAAAGGCTCCTTTTTATATATATGTATACACACACACAGAAGTAAGAGACTCAGCCTGCAGTTAATTAGCATTCTGGCAGCTTTGACATCAGCCAGCTGCCCTAAATAACCCTTCAACGTTTCTTCACTTTTGCAAG